>NC_132901.1:16862653-16870153 GCF_030463535.1 Salminus brasiliensis | reverse complement strand
GGTTTTACAAACCAGTAGTTTCCACAACTTGACTCCTAACCACTATGCAAGACCTTGTAGACCACCAAAACATCTCAGTTAAACAGCACTTAAAGCCTTTGGCTTTGAGCGACAGAAAATCAATCTGCACTCTCACTTCAGATCTGAAAAATCCACAGGTCTCCCTGTCCATCCTTCCACAATCAGAAGACGACTTAACACTGTGGATCTGTGGAGATGTGGAGATGATCAAAAAGTTTACTGAGAAAAGCATGCATGCAAAAAAGGACTCAAACTGCTGAAGCTGCTGCTGATCTCAGAACAATGGACTCACCTCCTTGGATGGCTTGGAAGCAGAAAATGCTTCAGCTTCTAAGACTAAAGTTTGGAGGTCTTTGGAGAACATCAGAAACACTAATGATGCTGTAAGAAAGACACTAAACACTGAAACATATGATATTACATTTAGGTGCTGACATTTTCTGTTAAATATGTTCGCTGCTCATTCAAATTTTCTCTGTATTATTATCTGCTTGTCTATCACAGACACCTTAGGGTTACTATATTGGTGAGGACCAACATTAATATTTGTAGCCAAGTAATGCTACAAGTAATTACATCCACACTAATCCTAAACCTAACCCTAATCTTAACTCAATAACCTCAACTGAAACTTGACTCTAGACTTAAAGGTGCCTGAGTCAGGGTTCAAGAAATACCACATCTAGTGGTGAATCTCTTTTGTTGATGTTATGGCTTATCATGCCATAACATCAAAAAGTATAAGGCAGTTCTTAAGTTTGAAACACTGGTGGAACCTCTTAAGATGCTTTGAGGAATCTTCAAGGGCCCATTTTCTTCTAAAACCCTGTTGTTAAAAGTTCATCAACACACCTTAAGAGGTTCCTCCACAGTTTCAAACTGAAAGACCTGTAGTGGTTTCCTGCTGTGAGAATAGTCGAGTGTATTTGCTGTCTGATAGTTCTTTGTAAGGGGCTCCCTTGAGTTTATCAGTCACTACCTGTGTTAGCTAGGTAGCCTTGTTAGCTGGTGCTGAGCAGTACTACATATATTTCCTCAAAGAAAAGCTCATCCACAGCTTCATTTTACTCAGCTCTGTAAGTTATGAAGATGTATCTACTCCATTCATTATACAAAGTCTGTCACTCAAACAGTTCAGTGCATGATACAGATTTACAGTGTTTACATGCCTGTCCAAGAGGGATGTTACTAATTATGCTCACAACTTCATCCCCTTGTTCTGTGCAATCATTTTCTCCATTTTGGAAAAGTATTTCCAGTTTTATCTCATTTTAAATCCTTTCTTGTTGCACAGTTTAATTAACAGCACAATGCCTCTATACCTGTCAGTGGAGCGTGCTTACCATATTCTGCCATGTTTTTTTCTCTAGCCAAACAGGCGGAGATGGGTGTGGAGTAATGGGGCATTAAGAGGTGTCTCATAAAGTGACTGAGTGGTTTTACAAACTGGACTTACAAAATGGACTAATGCACTGTTAACCGCGGTATCCCAATGCTGCTCATTTTAGCCTGTGAGGAAGTGAGGATCGCACTTTGGCTGATTTTTATGTTGTTCTGTCGTTGTGAGGACATTTGGTCCTTAAAAAGATAGTAATATAAGAGCACACACACACACTCACTTGAAAAAAAAATGATATCCCATATTTCCCATGCTCAATCACTTCTAATTAACTGGATTGACTGTTTAGAGTACTTGATGCTGAGACACACACACACACACACACACACACACAATTTGAGTGTTGATTGGAAGTGTCAGATTATGCATGAGACACTCTCTCTCTATCTCTCTCTCTCTCTGGGCCTCTCTCTCTCTTTGTCCCTGTTGGTATTCTGCCCCTGTTGCCCTGTTTGTATGTGTGTGAGAGAGTGTGTGCGTGTGTGCATGTGTGTGTGTCCCACTGGGTCTTCCATGCATAATAGATTAATTGGAGCGCTCTCTTGTGCATGTAAAGGCTAAAGGTTTTGCGTCTATACGCTGCAGCGTTCAGTAGGTCAGCAGCGGCAGACAGGAAGTGCTGCTGGTACTGATACAGCGCTAATATAGCTGTTAGCACAAGTGGATGGTGACAGAGGAGGGAGAAAACACAGACATGATGGCTCACATTCAGCATTCCTAGAACACTGTTGGGCATGCAGTTTTGCTCCAGTAAGAGTTTATAGCCTTAATCAGAACATTTGCAAGTGGTCAAGGCCAAGTGTGTATATACCCACGTCTATACACGCACATTTGCTCTTTTAGTTTGTGTTGGCTCAAATGAATGGTAGCTTTTTGCTTGGTGCTAATGCCATTATTACTGCATATTAAATTTCTAGAATACAATACAGTACTGACTACTGCATTTACTGTTTGCTTATTTGTGTTTATTCTAACATTATACTGGCAGATCCCAACTTACTACTAAGTAGCGGTGCAGCGGTACACTGGTTTTAGGTGTACCATGCTATCAGAAATGGATGGTTACCATATCATATACATTTGCTTGATACCGGTTATCGATAACAGAATTCTGTGCAAAGGAATTCCACCAGTTTCTGACTGTAACGTTACAGACTGGAGTTGGATGCTCACGATAAAAAATAAAAGGGTAATTAATATGAAGGACAAAACCAAATAATGTAGTCAGAGTTCAAGCCTAGATCAAAACCAGCAAAACATCAGAGCCAAAACACAAAAGAAACAAATGGCAAACCAAAAAAAGGAGAAACAGGGTCGATAAACAGAAAAACCACAATGTAAATAAAACAGAAGGGCAAGGCAAAAACCGAGAAACACAGAATATAGTACACAAAAAACAGAACGCTTGGTATGTCGCTGGGAAGCAGTGGAAATACTTCACAAAGAATAGGTTTAAACAAATGGGTTCATAAAAGCTGGAGCAAAATGACACAGGTTAGACTAGTTAGACTTCTGGGGATGATGAACGTGAGAATGTTCTGTGATTGGTTGAGTCTGGGTCCATGTGATCAACAGGCACATTCTGGGAGTTGTAGTGTTAGGGAGGTGTTTGACTGAGTGAGGAAATTGACTTGTTTCACTACAATATCACTTACTATTTTTACAATTTTAATAACCAAACAGTCAAATCAAATCAAACGATGAATGAAGAACATATAAATATGCAGAAATGAATGTATAATGAAAATAATTATTAGCTGATATGTGACCTCCAGCTTTCTTTCTCATACATATACTTCCATTATTAAAATGTTAACTATAGTGAATATTTTGTTCAGTGTATAAAAAGGGTCAGTGGTTAAAAAAAAAAATAAGAAGGGTCACAACAACAATAAGAGGAAGGATTGTGAAATACACTGTAAAACCATAAAACCATATATTTTCTGCCATGATTATCATACACTGAAATTCTCATAGTGTTGCAACTCTACTGCTGAGATGATTAAATATGCTGTGTAACATTAAAAAAATCAGGGGTGTTTATTTGCCAATACCTTCTTAAGAATTTTCTTAAATTTGTTCTTGAGAAAAGTCCTAACGAAGTTTTTTTTTTTTACAAACTTTACAAACTGTTCCAATTGTTAATGGAACTCATTGTTCCATTGCACTTTATTTATCTATTATTATTATTATTATTATTTTTTTTTTTAGAAGAAACCAACCTTACTTTTTCCCAAACTGCACCTAAGAAACATGTTTTTGGTCTATGAAAGACTAGAAACACAAGCTTACACACAATTACACATGTGAACATACACACGCCCACACAGCCATACACTAAAGTGTGTGTGTCTACGGCTTATAAGTGTGTGTGTGTGTGAGTGTGTGTGAGTGTGTGTCAGTGCGTTAGCTATAGTTGACAGATGTGATGCGGAGCAGGTGAAATTGGTCTGTGTGAAATCGAATGGTCTGTTATCCAATCAGCAGCCAGATACGGGCCAGGCTTCTCCTTGGAACACACACACACACACACACACACACGCATACACACACATTCAGGTGACAGCTGAAGTGAATGCACTCCTTGCTCTTTTTAAAGCTCACGTCTTCTCTCTCCCTGCGTGGTGAAAAGCCTCCCTCTTTCTTATTGACAGCTTTTTCCCTGAGGACTATACTGCCACAATGGCCTGTCTGCAAAGTGCACATACACACACATACACACACACACACACTCAGGCAAGGCCCCAGGTGCTGGGGTTTGTTCTGTATAGTTCTCCCTGTTAATGTGTGTAATACACTTGTTTATGCTCATTAACAAGTCTCCAGATATTCCACATATTATAGAAAATAGGCATATTCATATACATAGGATCACTATCACGCAAATACCTTTTTCAGTGTTTTTTACTTTTTGGAATAATTTCATGAAAAACGGACCAATAGAAATGCTCCAAAATGACTTGTAATAAAGTCTTTTTACATTGACTTCCATTAAAAGTTAGGAAGGGTTTTTTCTTTACCTGTAAAGCTGCTATTTTGAACATTTTTTATTTTGTGTGACAATGCCAATGTCCACATAAATACATATATAAGGTGTGCAGATGTGTTCATTCAGTGTGTCTTCTGAAATTGTTTAATACACGTGCTTTAAATGGTTCTTTAAATGACGTCATAGAACAATTACATTTGGTACCATAAAGAACCACAGATA
Source organism: Salminus brasiliensis (assembly GCF_030463535.1). Lineage (NCBI taxonomy): Eukaryota > Metazoa > Chordata > Actinopteri > Characiformes > Bryconidae > Salminus > Salminus brasiliensis. The sequence goes on along the minus strand of NC_132901.1, from coordinate 16,865,522 downwards.
TGTGGGGTGAGTGTGAAGAACCTTTAAACTGATAAAGAACCTTTACATCAACTGAAAGGTTCTTTAAGCCTTTAAAAGGTTCTTCACACTCACACACTCACTCATGGTTGCTTCAGAAACTGGTGGTTCTTCTATGGAATTGGTTCAAAGAACCACTTTGCGAGCATGAACCACGGCTGTGGAGCTGGAAAAGGGAGGCAAACTCAGGAGAGTTTGAGAGGTATGGTGAGAGTGGAAGGAAGGTATACATGGGGCTAAGGAAGAGAGAAGATGGGGAGTGGTCCCTCTCCCAAAATTAAGTTACGTCATAACCACTAAACTCGAAGTGCCTTTATTTTTAGAAGTGAATAAGAGAGTTTTTCCCTCTCATTACTGCAGTAACAAGCTCTAAACGTTTGCAATGGCTTTAAACTAGATGTGGGAACCCTGCTGCTTTGATTGCATTCAGCCGCAGCAGCACTAGTGAGTTCTGGAGAACTAATTCTACCCCGTCAATCCAGAGACACAGGTAGCCTGCTTCACAGCTCAGTGCTCAAGGCTTTATACCCCTCTAGCCCTTGCTTAATATTAGGCATGGTGCCCTTGGACTCAAGTGCAGCTGCTCCTGAGCGCCCGATTCTACTGGTAATGCTTTTCTGTGGAAATTATTGAAGCTGTATGTGTGCAAGTGAATATCTATGATGGCAAGAGGTGCACCTGAAAGTAGATGAATTCACTCATTAGAAGAGCTGTCTGATAATCTGCTCAGCATATACTGGTGACATACAGTACTATATATATATATATATATTATATATATATATATATATATATATTGCCAAAAGTATTTATACACCTGCCTTTACACGCATACGAACTTGAGTGACATCCCATTCTTAATCCATAGGGTTTAATACGATGTCAGGCCACCCTCTGTAGCTATAATAGCTTCAACTCTTCTGGGAAGGCCTTCCACAAGGTTTAGGAGTGTGAGGTCAGACACTGATGTTGGACGAGAAGGCCTGGCTCGCAGTCTTCACTCTAATTCATCATAAAGTTGTGTTCTATCGGGTTGAGGTCAGGACTTTGTGCAGGCCAGTCAAGTTCTTCTCCACCAAACTCGCTCATCCATGTCTTTATGGACCTTGCTTTGTGTACTGGAGCGCAGTCCTGTTGGAACAGGAAGGGGCTGTCCCCAAACTGTTCCTGCAAAGTTGGGAGCATGGAATTAACCAAAATCTCTTTGTATGCTGAAGCATTAAGGGTTCCCTTCACTGGAACTAAGGGGCCGAATCCAACTCCTAAAAAACAACCCCACACCATAATCCCCCCCTTCACCAAACTTTACACTTGGCACAATGCAGTCAGACAAGTGGCATTCTCCTATGCCAACCGCCAAACCCAGACTCAGCCGCGGAAACCCATTCCATGAAGCTCTCTACACACTGTTCTTAAGCTAATCTGACAGCTACATGAATTTTGGAGGTCTGTAGCGATTCACTGCAGAAAGTTGGTGACCTCTGCCCACAAGGCCTCTCAGCATCTGCTGATCCCGCTCTGTCATTTTATGTGGCCTACCACTTTGTGGCTAAATTGCTATTGTTCCCAATCACTTCCACTTTGTTATAATAATACCACTGACAGTTGACTGTGGAATATTTAGTAGCAAGGAAATTTCACGACTGGACTTGTTGCTTAGATGACATCCTATCACGGTACCACACTGGAATTTACTGAGCTCCTGAGAATGACCCATTCTTTCACAAATGTGTGTCTGTTATTAAGTCATATAAGTCTCTTATTGGGTTTTTCAACTGTCTTAGGTTATAAATACTGCCGGTGAGTGGAAGTAATGTGGCCAGTGAGTGGAAGCACAATGAGGGCTTTTTAATAAAGTGACCAGTTAGTGGAAGGGCAGAGTTATGGGATCTAATAAGGAGGGTAGTGTGGAAATACAAGGTAGGGGTTTCTAATAAAGTGGCCAGTGAGTGGAAGCACAAGGTTTTGGGTTCTAATAAAGTACCTGTGACACTTTTACATACATAGTACACAACAACATGCAAATACACACACCATACTAAGTGAACTCCATTCTAGATGTAGGTGATCTGGCAAAAGAACAGCTTTGCCTAACCCTACTGTAATCTGGGTATTTTTACACATTTAATACAAGACCACATTAATAGCTATATAGATATTTTGACATATTACACCATTACACTTATACAAACCATTCTATAACAACAATTTCAAAACAAATGAACTGATGAATAACCAAAATAAATAAATGAATTAAGATTAAAAATGACAATCTATACCTTTTTAGAGCTTGAACTACTTTAGCATTATTTCCTGAGTTATGGCGTGTAGCTGCTCCCTGCTTCAGGCCTTTCATCACTGAGATGTTCAGGGAGCTAGAGGCTGAAAATCTGGAAAGAATAACGAGGTTGTATCTTTAGGGTAGAGAGAAAGAGAGGGGGAAACAATACACAGAGCTTTTTCGCCTTTGCTCCATTTTTCATTCTTGTTCCCAGCATTATGTAGACACTGCATGCTACGCCACTTCTGCTAGCATTTGTTTGCATCCGAGCAGCCGACAAGCTAAATAAAAAGCCAATCTAAACATACCCATATGTATTACTGTAATAAAGGCATATGCTGAAGCTAGCTCCACTTGAAAACTGTGGAAGCAGAATTCCTATAAAATGATCTAGCATCTTGGTAGAGTGCTCAGCAGACAGCATGTGGTTTCCACAATGAGTGCAAGAAGCATTATGGGTTTAATAAGCTTGAAACATGATGTGAGTAGTAATGAGATATTTCTAAGCAGAACTGAACACATGCAGGTTAGGAAAAAAAATATGTGAATCAAATATTTAAGGTTTTACTT